>NC_052040.1:2356272-2389221 GCF_015832195.1 Motacilla alba alba
CCGGCCAGGTGGCGGCAGGAGCGGCTCGCCCCGCCCCCAAAAACCCTAAAAAGCCCCAAAACCCTACAAAATGCCCCCAAATCCCCTCCCCGGCCCTCCCCCGCTCTGCCCTGGGTTTGTTGCTTTATTTTGGGGTTTGGCCCCTTTTTTACACCCCCCCCCCCCCAAATCCAGACCCTCCCAGTCCCCATTCCCAATCCCAGTCCCATTCCTGGTTCCATTCCCAGTTCCCAGTTCCCATTCCCAGTTCCCAGTCCCCAATCCCAGTTCCCATTCCCATTCCCAGTTCCCAGTTCCATTCCTGTTTCCATTCCCAGTTCCCAGTTCCCATTCCCAGTTCCCAGTCCCCAATCCCAGTTCCCAGTTCCCCCAGTTTCTCCCAGTCCCCATTCCCATTCCCCGTTCCCAGTCCCCAATCCCAGTCCCCATTCCCAATCCCATTCCCCGTTCCCAGTCCCCAATCCCAGTCCCCATTCCCAATCCCAGTTCCATTCCCAATCCCAGTCCCATTCCTGGTTCCATTCCCAGTTCCCAGTTCCCATTCCCAGTTCCCAGTTCCCCCAGTTTCTCCCAGTCCCCATTCCCAGTTCCCAGTTCCCAGTCCCAATCCCAGTCCCCATTCCCAATCCCAGTCCCCATTCCCAATCCCAGTCCCCATTCCCAATCCCAGTTCCCATTCCCAGTCCCATTCCCAGTTCCCCCAGTTTCTCCCAGTTCCCATTCCCAATCCCATTCCCCATTCCCAATCCCAGTCCCCATTCCCATTCCCCGTTCCCATTCCCAGTCCCATTCCCAGTTCCCCCAGTTTCTCCCAGTTCCCATTCCCAATCCCAGTCCCCATTCCCAATCCCAGTCCCCATTCCCATTCCCATTCCCCGTTCCCATTCCCAATCCCAGTCCCCATTCCCAATCCCAGTTCCCATTCCCAGTCCCATTCCCAGTTCTCCCAGTTTCTCCCAGTCCCCATTCCCATTCCCATTCCCCGTTCCCAGTCCCAATCCCAGTCCCCATTCCCAATCCCAGTTCCCAATCCCAGTTCCCATTCCCAGTTCCCCCACTTTCTCCCAGTCCCAATCCCAGTCCCATTCCCATTCCCCGTTCCCATTCCCAGTCCCAATCCCAGTTCCCATTCCCAGTTCCCCCACTTCCATTCCCAGTCCCATTCCCATTCCCATTCCCATTCCCCAGTCCCCCCCGCAGCCCCCCCGCGGTGTCACTGTCACCCTCTGTCACCCGCCCGGCCCCAAAAGCGGCCCCGCCCCCATTTTTGGGTTTTTTTGGGTTTTTTTGGGTTGGGAACGGAGCGAGAGGGGAACGAACCCAAAAGCGAAGGGAAACGGAATAAAAGAGAGAATTGAGATGGGAGTGACGTGACAGGGGACACGGGGGACACGGGGGACACGGGGGACACAGAGGACACGGGGGACACGGGGGACACGGGGGACACGGGGGACACAGGGGACACGGGGGACAGGGGGGACACGGGGGACACGGGGGACACAGGGGACACGGGGGACACAGGGGACAGAGGGGACAGAGGGGACACGGGGGACACGGGGGACACAGGGGACAGAGGGGACAGAGGGGACACGGGGGACACAGGGGACACGGGGGACACGGGGGACACAGGGGACACGGGGGACAGGGGGGACAGGGGGGACAGTGGGGACACGGGGGACACAGGGGACAGGGGGACCAGGGGGGACGCGGGGGACACAGGGGACACGGATCGACGGAGGGGACAGAGGGGACACAGGGGACAGGGAGGACAGGGGGACCAGGGGGGACGCAGGGGACACAGGGGACACGGGGGACACGGGGGACAGGGGGAACAGAGGGGACACAGGGGACACGGGGGACACGGGGGACAGGGGAACAGAGGGGACACAGGGGACAGGGAGGACGGGGGAACCAGGGGGGACACAGGGGACAGAGGGGACACGGGGGACAGGGGGGACACGGGGGACAGGGGAACAGAGGGGACACAGGGGACAGGGAGGACGGGGGAACCAGGGGGGACACAGGGGACAGGGGGGACAGGGGGGACAGAGGGGACACGGATGGGACGAAGGGGACAGGGATGGGGACAAGGATGGGGACAGACCCCGCTGTCGCTGTCCCTGTCCCGAGACCCGCCGGGGGGCGGAGCCATGGAGGGGCGCGGTCGGCGAGGGGCGGGGCGTTTGTGGTGACGTGTTTGGCCCCGCCCCCGTGTCCCGTAACGGCCGCCAGGGGGCGCTCGCGGCGGTTGCCGGGGCAACGCGACATGGCGGGGCAGGTGGGGGAGGGGACAGGGGGGAAAACGGGGGGAAAAGGGGGAAAAAGGGGGAACAAAGGGGAAAAAAGGGAGGAAACGGGGCGGGAAAAGCGGGAGAAAAGGGGGGGCAGAGGTGGGAGGGAAAATGGGGTGAAACGAGCGGGGAGAGAGGGGGAGCAAAGGGGGGATGGGGGGAAAACGGGGGGACAAGGGGGGACAAGGGGGGACAAGGGGGGACAAGGGGGGACAGCAGCCCCGGGGGTGGCGGGGAAGGGGCCTGGGGGGGTCCCGGCTCTCAGCGGCCCCCCCGCCCCTCCCCCTCCCCAGTACGAGGACGCCTTCAGCCCCCCCCGGCTGCAGTGCTGGACCGTGCCCCGCCCCCCCCCGAAGGTACCCCCCGAGCTCGGCCTGGACCCCCAAAACCCCCGACCTGAGGGGGGGGCTTTGACCACCCCCCCCCCTGCCCTGATCGGGACCCCCAGATGTGGCCTGGACCCCCAAACCCCTCCCAGAGCCACCCCAGGACCCCCAAACCCCACCCCAGGACCCCCAAACCCCATCCCAAGACCCCAAAACCCCATCCCAGGGCCATCAGGACCCCTAAACCCCCTCCCCAGGACACTCAAACCCCTTCCCAAGACCCCCAAACCCCTTCCCAAGACCCCCAAATCCCTTCCTGGGGCCACCAGGACCCCCCCAGGCCGGTGCTGACCCCCCAAACCCCATCCCTAGACCCCCAAACCCCACCGAGGACCCCCAAACCCCATCCCAAGACCCCCAAACCCCATCCCAGGACCCCCAAACCCCTTCCCGGGGCCACCAGGACCCCCCCAGGCCAGTGCTGGCCCTCCCCGGGACCCCCCAAACCCCACCCCAGGACCCCCAAACCCCATCCCAAGACCCCCAAATCCCTTCCTGGGGCCACCAGGACCCTCCCAGGCCGGTGCTGACCCCCCAAACCCCATCCCTAGACCCCCAAACCCCACCCCAGGACCCCCAAACCCCATCCCAAGACCCCAAAACCCCATCCCAGGGCCATCAGGACCCCTAAACCCCCTCCCCAGGACACTCAAACCCCACCCCAGGACCCCCAAACCCCTTCCAGGGCCACCAGGACCTCCCCAGGCCAGTGCTGGCCCCCCGGGACCCCCCAAACCCCACCCCAAGACCCCCAAACCCCACCCCAGGACCCCCAAACCCCATCCCAAGACCCCCAAATCCCTTCCTGGGGCCAGCAGGACCCCCCCAGGCCGGTGCTGACCCCCCAAACCCCATCCCTAGACCCCCAAACCCCACCGAGGACCCCCAAACCCCATCCCAAGACCCCCAAACCCCTCCCCAGGCCGGTGCTGACTCCCCCCGGGACCCCCCAAACCCCACCTCAGGACCCCCAAACCCCATCCCAGGACCCCCAAACCCCATCCCAGGACCCCCAAACCCCTTCCCGGGGCCACCAGGACCCCCCCAGGCCAGTGCTGGCCCTCCCCGGGACCCCCCAAACCCCACCCCAGGACCCCCAAACCTCATCCCAAGACCCCCAAACCCCTCCGAGGGCCACCAGGACCCCCCAGGCCGGTGCTGACCCCCCAAACCCCCCTCCCCAGCTGCCCACCCCTCGCCCCCCCACCGCCTTCATCGCCGACGACCGCGGCCACCTCCTGCCGCACGCGCGGCGCTCCCAGGTGAGCCCCGGGGCATTTTTGGGGTCCCCCCCCCCACCTCGGGGGACACCGGGGCCACCCCCGCGCCGCGCCCGCCGCAGGTGTCGCCGTGGGGCACCTTCCTGGGGACGTGGGACATGCCAGCGCGCATCCCCCCCGCCCGGCTGGACCGGAGCGCCCGCTCGCCCCGCGCCGCGGAGAGGCTGGAACGGGGACAGCCACCGGAGCTGCGGGGAGCCTGCAACGGCATCCGGACACGCGTCACCGGCAAGGTGACACTGCTGGGGACACTGCTGGGGACACAGCCGGGGTCAGCTGGGGACAGCAGGGACACACAGGGACACTGCTGGGGACACAGCCGGGGACAGCTGGGGACAGCAGGGACACACAGGGACACTGCTGGGGACAGCAGGGACACACAGGGACAGCCACCGGGGCTGCGGGGAGCCTGCAACGGCATCCGGACACGCGTCACCGGCAAGGTGACACTGCTGGGGACACTGCTGGGGACACGGGGACACAGCTGGGGACAGCTGGGGACAGCCACCGGGGCTGCGGGGAGCCTGCAACGGCATCCTGACACGCGTCACCGGCAAGGTGACACTGCTGGGGACACTGCTGGGGACACACCCGGGGACAGCTGGGGACAGCTGGAGATAGCAGGGACACAGCTGGGGACAGCAGGGACACACCTGGGGACAGCTGGGGACAGCCACCGGGACTCCGGAGAGCCTGCAACGGCATCCGGACACGCGTCACCGGCAAGGTGACACTGCTGGGGACACAGGGACACAGCTGGGTACAGCTGGGGACAGCAGGGACACACCTGGGGACAGCTGGGGACAGCCACCGGGGCTGCGGGGAGCCTGCAACGGCATCCGGACCCGCGTCACCGGCAAGGTGACACTGCTGGGGACACGGGGACACAGGGATGTGACACAGGGATGGGGACGTGGGCGCACTCAGCAGTTGGGGACACAGTTTCGGGGCTGTTCCCACAGGACACAGCTCCCAGCGCTCCCAGGCCCGGCTCTGGGTGGGGACCCCGACACCCCAGCCAGGAGCTGTCCCCTTTTGGGGAGTCCCCAGCCCATGTCCCCTCCCTGGGGACCCCCTGACCCCCCTCCCTCCATCCCACAGCTGCAGAAGCCCTGGGACACGGAACCTTCTGGAAAGGACCGGCGGGGTCCCAGCGGGGGCTCCCCCCGCCCTGAGACCCCGAAACCTGGCGACAACCCTGAGGGGGGCCCCTGTCCCCAAAATGCCCCTGGGGAGGGCCCCTGTCCCCTGAATCCCTCCGGGGAGGGCCCCTGTCCCCTAAATGCCCGTGAGGAGGGACCCTGTCCCCTCGGTCCCTATTTGGGGGGACCCTGTCCCCAAAATGCCCCTGGGGAGGGCCCCTGTCCCCTGAATCCCTACGGGTGGGGACCCTGCCCCCAAAATCCCCCCGGCTCCGGGGCTCCCCCCAGCTCCTGAGCCCTGGAGGTGGCTCTGCTGTCATTGTCCCCTCCCCTGGGGACAATCCCCACCCTTCAGGGGGGCACGGGAGGGTCTGGGCCCCCCAAAAAAGGGAAATAAAGGCTGGGAAATGCAACGAGCCCAAATCCGTTTGGGGTTCGGGGTTCAGCCCTGCTCCCTCCTCCTCCTCGGTCCCAGGGGAGGATTCTTAATTAGGAAATTAATTGGGGATGGGATCGGGATGAGATCAAACCCCCCCACCCCCCTCCTGCCACCCCAAAATCCCAACCTGGAGAGGATTTCACCCCCCCACCCCCAAAAAAAAATCCTGGATTTTCCCAGCAGGGGTGGGGAGGGGCCCTTTGCAAAGGTCAAAAATCCCCTAAAGCCGACCCCAAAACCCCCAAGGTCAGAAATCCCCTAAACCTGACCCCAAAATCCCCTAAACCCAAGGTCAGAAATCCCCTAAACCCGACCCCAAAACCCCCAAGGTCAAAAATCCCCTAAACCTGATCCCAAAATCCCCTAAACCCAAGGTCAGAAATCCCCTAAACCCGATCCCAAAACCCCCAGCCTCCTCCCTGCTCCACCAGGAGCTGCAGATTTGGGGTTTTTCTACACCAGGAGCTGCAGATTTGGGGTTTTTTCCTCCAGGAGCTGCAGATTTGGGGTTTTTTTACACCAGGAGCTGCAGATTTGGGGTTTTTTCCTCCAGGAGCTGCAGATTTGGGGTTTTTTTTTCCTCCAGGAGCTGCAGATTTGGGGTTTTTCTCCACCAGGAGCTGCAGATTTGGGGTTTTTCTCCACCAGGAGCTGCAGATTTGGGGTTTTTCTCCTCCAGGAGCTGCAGATTTGGGGTTTTTCTCCACCAGGAGCTGCAGATTTGGGTTTTTTTACTCCAGGAGCTGCAGATTTGGGGTTTTTCTCCTCCAGGAGCTGCAGATTTGGGGTTTTTCTCCTCCAGGAGCTGCAGATTTGGGGTTTTTCTCCACCAGGAGCTGCAGATTTGGGGTTTTTCTCCTCCAGGAGCTGCAGATTTGGGTTTTTTTACACCAGGAGCTGCAGATTTGGGGTTTTTCTACACCAGGAGCTGCAGATTTGGGGTTTTTTCTACACCAGGAGCTGCAGATTTGGGGTTTTTCTACACCAGGAGCTGCAGATTTGGGGTTTTTCTCCACCAGGAGCTGCAGATTTGGGGTTTTTCTCCTCCAGGAGCTGCAGATTTGGGGTTTTCTCCTCCAGGAGCTGCAGATTTGGGGTTTTTTTACACCAGGAGCTGCAGATTTGGGGTTTTTTTTCCTCCAGGAGCTGCAGATTTGGGGTTTTTCTACACCAGGAGCTGCAGATTTGGGGTTTTTCTCCACCAGGAGCTGCAGATTTGGGGTTTTTCTCCTCCAGGAGCTGCAGATTTGGGTTTTTTTACACCAGGAGCTGCAGATTTGGGGTTTTTCTACACCAGGAGCTGCAGATTTGGGGTTTTTCTACACCAGGAGCTGCAGATTTGGGGTTTTTCTACACCAGGAGCTGCAGATTTGGGGTTTTTCTCCACCAGGAGCTGCAGATTTGGGGTTTTTCTCCTCCAGGAGCTGCAGATTTGGGGTTTTCTCCTCCAGGAGCTGCAGATTTGGGGTTTTTTTACACCAGGAGCTGCAGATTTGGGGTTTTTTCCTCCAGGAGCTGCAGATTTGGGGTTTTTCTACACCAGGAGCTGCAGATTTGGGGTTTTTCTCCTCCAGGAGCTGCAGATTTGGGGTTTTTTCCTCCAGGAGCTGCAGATTTGGGGTTTTTCTCCTCCAGGAGCTGCAGATTTGGGGTTTTTTCCAGGTTTTTCCACTCCGGGCTCCTCTGGGGAGCAGCAATTCCCCAAATGCCAGAGGAGGATCCCATTGCTGGGTGAGGGACAGGGAGGGACACGGGGCTGGAGGATCAGAGCTGCTTTATTCCCCAGGGGACAGGTGACAGCACGCGGGTGACAAACCCCTCCCCACCAGCAAACCGGGACCTCCCCACCGGCAGGAGGCTCCAAACCCGGGATTGTCCCCCCAAAACGGGCTGAATCATGGAATTCCCATGGGATCGAGGACCCCAGGGGTGGCGGCGTGGTGGCAGCGTGGTGGCAGCGAGATGTCACCTGTCACCCACCCCCGTGGGGCGCTGCCTCAATGGAGCTCCTTGTCCCGCTGCGGTCCCACCCCATTCCCGTTCCCGGTGCCAATCCTACTCGTGGGGACACAGATCCCGCATTGTCCCGGCCTCGGGGACACGTGGGGACACCGCCGGGGACACGGAGTGCCGCTAGCAGGGGGGGTGGGGCAGGAGGGGCAGCTCTGCTCATCCCGGATTTTGGGGATGGGCGGGATTCCCGGCATTCCCGGGATTTTGGGGACGGGATGGGGACCGTCACCTCCCCCGGGGCGGGGCGGGATGCCGGGCTGTCACAGCGCGGCCAGGCCGGCGGAGGAGAGCAGGGTCAGGGCCAGCACCAGCAGCCCCGACTGGGTCACCTGCGGCAGCCGCAGCCCCTTGCCCAGGTCCCAGGCCTGCGGAGACACCGGGGGACAGCGCTGTCACATCGTCCCCGCGCCCCGCCGGGGGTCCCTGCCAGGGGACACGTCCCCAGAAGCGGGGGATGTCCTCTGTTCCCGCTCCCAGCCCCTCTTCCCCATTTTCTCTCCCCCTTTTTCCCATCCCCTCTCCCCCTTCCAGCCCCACTTCCCACTCCCTCATCCCAGTTCCTGCTCCCTTCCCATGCCCCCTTCCAGCCCTTCCCTCACTCCATCCCCTCTCCACACGCCCATTCCCAACCTCCCATTCCATTGTCATCATTCCCACTCTCCCCATTCCCATTCCCATTCTTTCCATTCCCATTATTCCCATGATTCTTATTCCCATTCCCATCATTCCCCCTCTCCCCAGTTCCCATTCCCATCATTCCCACTTCCCCCCTTCCCATTATTCCCATCATTCCCATCATTCCCACTCTCCCCAGTCCCCATTCCCATCATTCCCATTCCCATCATTCCCACTCTCCCCATTCCCATTATTCCCATTCCCATCATTCCCATTATTCCCATTCCCATCATTCCCACTCTCCCCATTCCCATTATTCCCATTCCCATCATTCCCATCATTCCCATCATTCCCATCATTCCCATCATTCCCATCATTCCCCCTCTCCCCAGTTCCCATTCCCATCATTCCCACTCTCCCCATTCCCATTATTCCCATTATTCCCATTATTCCCATTCCCATCATTCCCAGTCCCACACTGGGAGCACTGGAATTGGCTCCCATAAAACCCCTCCAGCCATTCTGAGCCGTTCCCAAAATTCCTCCTCAGTCTCAGTGACCCGGGCGGGGGGGACACCCCGGTGCCACCCCCATTGTCACCTGCTGTCCCCAAAAGGACACTCCAGGTGCCCCAGTCCCAGTCCCAGACTGGGAGCACTGGGATTGGCTCCCATAAAACCCCTCCAGCCATTTTGAACTGTTCCCAAAATTCCTCCCTGATCCCAGGGATTGGCCGGGGGAGGACACCCCGGTGCCACCCCCACTGTCACCTGCTGTCCCCAAAAGGGTCCTGGGGGCACTCCAATCCCAGTCCCACACTGGGAGCACTGGGATTGGCTCCCATGAAACCCTCCCAATGTTTTGTGCCGTTCCCAAAACTCCTCCCCGATCCCAGGGACTGGCTGGGGGAGGACACCCCGGTGCCACCCCCATTGTCACCTGCTGTCCCCAAAAGGACACTCCAGGTGCCCCAGTCCCAGTTCCATACTGGGAGCACTGGGAGCACTGGGATTGGCTCCCATAAAACCCCTCCAGCCATTTTGAGCCGTTCCCAAAATTCCTCCCCGATCCCAGTGACCCGGGCGGGGGGGACGCCCCGGTGCCACACCCGCTGTCCCCCGGTGTCCTCACCAGGTGGCGCACGCCGTTCCAGCCGTGGTAGCAGAAGGGCAGCGCCAGCAGGAACTTGGCCGAGCAGAGCAGGGCGGGGCCCAGGCCCAGCGCCCGCACCTGCGCCAGGTAATGGGGGAAGGACTCCGGGAGCAGCAGCGCGGCCACCGAGAACAGCGACACGCCTGGGGACAGGGACACAGCTAGGGGACAGGGACACCCCTGGGGACACAGGGACACAGCTAGGGGACAGGGACACGCCTGGGGACAGGGACACAGCTAGGGGACAGGGACACGCCTGGGGACACAGGGACACAGCTGAGAGAACAGGGACACGCCTGGGGACACAGGGGACCTGTCAGGGACACCCCTGGGGACAGGGACACCCCTGGGGACACAGGGGAGCCGTCAGGAACACCCCTGGGGACAGGGACACCCCTGGGGACACAGGGGAGCCGTCAGGAACACCCCTGGGGACAGGGACACAGCTGAGAGAACAGGGACACGCCTGGGGACACAGGGGACACAGCTGAGAGAACAGGAACACCCCTGGGGACAGGGACACAGCTGGGGACACAGGGGACCTGTCAGGGACACCCCTGGGGACAGGGACACAGCTGAGAGAACAGGGACACGCCTGGGGACACACGGGACCTGTCAGGGACACCCCTGGGGACAGGGACACGCCTGGGGACACAGGGGGGCCGTCAGGGACACCCCTGGGGACAGGGACACAGCTGGGGACACAGGGACACCCCTGGGGACAGGGACACGCCTGGGGACACAGGGGGGCCGTCAGGGACACCCCTGGGGACAGGGATACACCTGAGAGAACAGGGACACCCCTGGGGACACAGGGGACCTGTCAGGGACACCCCTGGGGACAGGGACACAGCTGAGAGAACAGGGACACCCCTGGGGACACACGGGACCTGTCAGGGACACGCCTGGGGACACAGGGGAGCCGTCAGGGACACAACTGGGGACAGGGACACAGCTGGGGACAGGGACACACCTGGGAGAACAACAGGGATACGCCTGGGGACAGAGGGGACCCACCAGGGACACACCTGGGGGACAGACACACCTGGGGGACAGGGACACGCCTGGGGACAGGGAAAATGTCCCATTTTCCATTTCCAAATGGAAAAAATCTTAAGAGAAACGGGGATGGGACAAACCAGGATGGGAAAAACAGAGGGGCTGGAAATGGGGGAATTTCGGGGGAATTTTGAAGGAATTTTGATAGAATTTTGGTGGAATTTTGGAGGAATTTTGAGGGGATTTTGGAGGAATTTTGACAGAATTTTGGTGGAATTTTGGAGGAATTTTGAGGGGATTTTGGAGGAATTTTGGAGGAATTTTGGAGGAATTTTGACAGAATTTTGGTGGAATTTTGGAGGAATTTTGAGGGAATTTTGAGGGAATTTTGGTGGAATTTTGGGGGAATTCTGAGGGCATTTCGGGCTGATTCTGATGGATTTTGTGGGATTTTGAAGGGGATTTTGGGGTGAATCTGGGGGGATTTTGAGGGATTTTGTGGAATTTTGGGGGGCTGGAGAAAGCAGAGCAGAGGTTTCCCAGCAAACCCTCCAGCTGGGAACGGGGGAATCCCCCGCTGTGGCATCCCAGGGCTGTCCCCAGTGTCCCCAGGGGTGTCCCCAGTGTCCCCAGGGGCACGCACCGAGGCTGAGGGCGACGCCGGTGCCGCGGTGGCTGATGGACATGGCCATGGGCAGCGACCACCTGCAACACAAACGGGGCTGGGCTCACCCCAAAACCCAGCCACGGCCACGGGGGGGGATTTGGGGGAGCCCGGGGGGGGGAATTTGGGGTATTTTGGGGTTGCCTAGGGGGAATTTGGGGGATTTAGGGGGGTTTCGGGGTGGCCTGGGGTGAATTTCAGGTGAATTTGGGGCCTTTTGGGGTGGCCAAGGGTGAATTTGGGGTATTTTAGGGTCAATTTGGGGTGGCCTGGGGTGAATTTGGGGTGGCCTGGGGTGAATTTGTGGTTCCCTGGGGTGGTTTGGGCTATTCTGGGGTAGTTTTGGGGTGGTTTGGGCAGTTTTTAGGGTGATTTGGAGAGATTTGGGATGGTTTGGGCTGGTTTTGGGGTGGTTAGGACTGTTTTAGGGGGTGGTTTTGGAGTTCCCCGGCTGTTCTTGGGGTGTTTGGGGATGATTTTGGGGTTCCTTGCCTGTTTTAGGGGTGATTTAGGCTCTTTTAGGGGCAGTTTGAGTGATTTTGGGGTTCCCTGTGTGGTTTTGGGGCAGTTTTGAGCTTCCCTGGCTGGTTTTGGGCAGTTTTGGGGCTCCCTGTGTGGGTTTGGGGTGATTTTGGGGTTCCCTGACTTTTTTGGGGTGATTTTGGGGTTCCCTGTCTGGTTTTGGGACAGTTTTGGGATCTCTGGCTGTTCCGGGGTGGCTTTGGGGCAGTTTTGGGTTCCCTGGCTTTTTTGGGGTGGTTTTAGAGCAATTTTGGGGTTCCCTGGCTGTTTTGAGGTGGCTTTGGGGCAGTTTTGGGGTTCCCTGTCTGGTTTTATGGCAGTTTTGGGGCAGTTTGGGGGTTTCCTGTGTGGTTTTGGGGCAGTTTTGGGATCTCTGGCTGGTTTTGGGGCAGTTTTGGGTTCCCTGGCTGTTTTGGGGTGGTTTTGGAGCAGTTTTGGGTTCTCTGGCTGTTTTGGGGTGGCTTTGGGGCAGTTTTAGGGTTCCCTGGCTGTTTTGGGGTGGCTTTGGGGCAGTTTTGGGATCTCTGGCTGGTTTTGGGGCAGTTTTGGGGTTCTGTGGTTGTTTCGGGGCAGTTTTGGGGCTCCCCTGTGTTTCGGGGTGTCCCTCACTTGTAGATGCTGACGTGGGGGGACAGCGGCCGCCCCGAGCGCTCGTTCCTCTCCCAGAACCTCCTCATCTCCTCCCGCGCCGTGGTGGCCATGGGGACAGCCCTGGGGCAGGACAGGGCCTGAGCCCGACCCCGACAACCCCAGACACACCCCGAAACCTGAAACACCCCCAGAACAACCCCAGACACACCCCAAAACCTGAAACACCCCCAAAATAACCCCAAACACACCCCAAAAACCCCAGACACACCCCGAAACCTGAAACACCCCCAGAACAACCCCCAAACACACCCCGAAACCTGAAACACCCCAAAACAATCCCAAACACACCCCGAAACCTGGAACACCCCCCAAAAACCCCAAAACCAGAAACACCCCCCAAAACAACCCCCAAACACACCCCAAAACCTGAAACACCCCCAAACACACCCCAAAACCTGAAACACCCCCAAAACAACCCCTAAACACACCCCAAAACCTGAAACACCCCAAAATAACCCCTAAACACACCCCAAAACCTGAAACACCCCAAAATAACCCCTAAACCACCCCAAAAACCCCAAACACACCCCAAAACCTGAAACCCCCCCAAAACAACCCCAAATACACCCCAAACCCCAACCCCCCCCAAAATAACCCCTAAACCCGCCCCAAAACCCAGAAACACCCCAAAAACAACCCCTAAACACACCCCAAACCCCAAAAA
Organism: Motacilla alba alba; assembly: GCF_015832195.1. Lineage (NCBI taxonomy): Eukaryota > Metazoa > Chordata > Aves > Passeriformes > Motacillidae > Motacilla > Motacilla alba. The sequence continues at coordinate 2,369,091 of NC_052040.1, forward strand.
CCCCAAACCCACCCCAAAACCCAGAAACATCCCCAAAAACAACCCTAAACCACCCCAAAACCTGAAACCCCCCCAAAACAACCCCAAACACACCCCAAAACCCAGAACCCCCCCAAAACAACCCCTAAACCACCCCAAAAACCCCAAACACACCCCAAAACCTGAAACCCCCCCCAAAACAACCCCAAACACACCCCAAACCCCAACCCCCCCCAAAATAACCCCAAACACACCCCAAAACCCAGAAACCCGCCAAAAGAACCCCAAACACACCCCAAACCCCAAACAAAAACCCTAAAGCCACCCCAAAACCCCAAACACACCAGTTTATCCCAGTCCATCCCAGCTCCTCCCAGTTTCCCCCAGCCCCTCCCAGACCCCCAGTCCATTCCCAGTCCATTCCCAGTCCATTCCCAGTCCATTCCCAGTCCATTCCCAGTCCATTCCCAGTCCCCCCCAGTCCATTCCCAGTTCCCTCCCAGTCCCTCCCAGTTTATCCCAGTCCATCCCAGTCCCTCCCAGTCCATCCCAGTCCATTCCCAGTCCATTCCCAGTCCATTCCCAGTCCATTCCCAGTCCCTCCCAGTTCCCTCCCAGTCCATCCCAGTCCCTCCCAGTTTATCCCAGTCCCTCCCAGTCCATCCCAGTCCATTCCCAGTCCATCCCAGTCCATCCCAGTCCATCCCAGTCCATTCCCAGTCCCTCCCAGTCCCTCCCAGTTCCCTCCCAGTTCCCTCCCAGTCCATCCCAGTCCCTCCCAGTTTATCCCAGTCCCTCCCAGTCCCTCCCAGTCCATCCCAGTTCCCTCCCAGTCCATCCCAGTCCATTCCCAGTCCATCCCAGTCCATCCCAGTCCATTCCCAGTCCATCCCAGTCCATCCCAGTCCATTCCCAGTCCCTCCCAGTTCCCTCCCAGTCCATCCCAGTCCCTCCCAGTTTATCCCAGTCCATCCCAGTCCATTCCCAGTCCCTCCCAATCCAATCCCAGTCCCTCCCAGTTTGTCCCAGTCCCTCCCAGTCCATTCCCAGTTTATCTCAGTTCCCTCCCAATCCAATCCCAGTCCATCCCAGTCCCTCCAGTCCCTCCCAGTTTATCCCAGTCCATTCCCAGTTCCCTCCCAGTTTATCCCAGTCCCTCCCAGTCCAATCCCAGTCCCTCCCAGTTTATCCCAGTCCATTCCAAATCCATTCCCAGTCCCTCCCAGTTTGTCCCAGTCCCTCCCAGTCCATTCCAAATCCATTCCCAGTCCCTCCCAGTTTGTCCCAGTCCCTCCCAGTCCATTCCAAATCCATTCCCAGTCCCTCCCAGTCCATCCCAGTCCCTCCCAGTTTATCCCAGTCCCTCCCAGTCCATTCCCAGTTTATCTCAGTTCCCTCCCAATCCAATCCCAGTCCATCCCAGTCCCTCCAGTCCCCGCCAGTCCCTCCCAGTTTATCCCAGTCCCCTCCCAGTTCCCTCCCAGTCCCCCCCAGTCCCTCACTGGTGCAGGCCGGGGCTGGGTCCCAGCCGGGCCAGGAGGCAGCGCCGCCCCAAACCCCTGGGGAAGAGAGAAAAGAGGGGGAAAAATGGGGAAAAATGGGAAAAAATGGGACACAGAGGGTGACACGGAGGGGACACGGGGGTGACACCGAGGAGACACCAAGGGGACACGGAGGAGACACCAAGGGGACACGGAGGGGACAGGGAGATGACACAGGGGGTGACACTGAGAGGACACCGAGAGCACACTGAGGGGACACGGAAGTGACACAGGGGGTGACACTGAGAGGACACCGAGGGCACACTGAGGGGACACGGAGGTGACACGGAGGGGACACGGAGCGGACAGAGGAGGTGACACGGAGGGGACAGGGAGGTGACACAGAAGGGGACACGGAGCGGACACAGGGGGTGACACGGAGGGGACAGGGAGGTGACACAAAGGGGACACGGAGCGGACACAGGGGGTGACACGGAGGTGACACGGAGGTGACACGCGGCCATCGTCGCTGACCCGCCGCGGTTCGGGGCTGGCCCGGCCCCGCGGCTCGGAACCGAGAGATCGCCTCAGGCCGGGCCCGCCCCCGCTGTCCCCTCAGTGTCCCCCCGTGTCCCCCCGGTGATTCCCGTGCCCCCCCCCCCGTGCTCCCCGCGTCCCCCGGCCTGTCCCGGGCCTGTCCCGGGCCCGCGGAGTCACCTCAGAGCCAGCGCCGCCATCTTGGAGCGCCGCGCCGGACGTGCCGGTGACGCACTTCCGGTCCGGAACGGGTGGGATCGGTGGCGGGGATCGATAACCGATAATCGATAATCGATACCTGATACCGGCATGTATATCGGTACCGACAGCGGCCCCTGGGATCGATAACCGATAATCGATAATCGATACCTGATACCGGCATGTATATCGGTACCGACAGCGGCCCCTGGGATCGATAACCGATAATCGATAATCGATACCTGATACCGGCATGTATATCGGTACCGACAGCGGCCCCTGGGATCGATAACCGATAATCGATACCGGGATCGGTACTGATAGCGGCCCCTGGGATCGATAACCGATAACCGATAATCGATACCTGATACCGGCATGTATATCGGTACCGACAGCGGCCCCTGGGATCGATAACCGATAATCGATACCGGGATCGGTATTTATATCGGTACTGATAGCGGCCCCTGGGATCGATAATCGATAATCGATACCTGATACCGGCATGTATATCGGTACCGACAGCGGCCCCTGGGATCGATAACCGATAATCGATACCGGGATCGGTATTTATATCGATACCGATAGCGGCCCCTGGGATCGATAACCGATAATCGATAATCGATACCTGATACCGGCATGTATATCGGTACCGATAGCGGCCCCTGGGATCGATAACCGATAATCTATACCTGATACCGGTACTGATAGCGGCCCCTGGGATCGATAACCGATAATCGATACCGGGATTGGTACCAATAGCGGCCACTGGGATCGATAACCGATAATCGATAACGGGATCGGTACCAATAGCGGCCACTGGGATCGATAACCGATAATCGATACCTGATACCGGTACTGATATCAGACCCGTTATTGATCTCCGTTATCGATCCCCATTATCGATCCCCGTTATCAATCCCCGTTATCAATCCCCATTATTGATCCTGTTATCGATCCCGTTATCGATCCCCGTTATCGATCCCCGTTATCAATCGATCCCGTTATCAATCCCCGTTATCGATCCCGTTATCGATCCCCGTTATCGATCCCCGTTATCGATCCCCGTTATCAATCCCCATATCAATCCCCATTATTGATCCCATTATCGATCCCGTTATCGATCCCCGTTGTCACCCCCGCACAAACCCCTCTTTGCAGTTTTTCCCCCAAACCCCACAAAATCTGCAGGAAATCCCCTCAACTCCCCGAAACCCCCAAAGCCCCCCCAGACTGCCCCAGCTCCGAGCACCGCGTCCCCTCCTGTCCCCCCAAAATGTCCCCCCCATGTCCCCCCCGTGTCCCCCCCGTGTCCTCCCCCAAAACCCCAAAATCCCCTCGAAATCCCCTAAAAAACCCCAAAACCCCCAAAACCTCCTCGCGCTGCCCCAGCTCCGAGCACGGCTGCCCTCGTGTCCCCCCTTGTCCCCCCCGTGTCCCCCCCATGTCCCCCCGGTGCCCCTCCGTGTCCCCCAATGTCCCCCAATGTCCCCCCCGTGTGCCCCCATGTCCCTTTATGTCCCCCCAACGTCCCCTCGTGTCCCCTCGTGTCCCCTCCATGTCCCTCAATGCCCCCTCCATGTCCCTTCATATCCCCCCAGTGTCCCCCCGCTGTCCCCTCCATGTCCCCCATGCCCCCCCCCGTCCCCCCGTGCCCCACCCATGTCCCCCCGGTGTCCCCCCAGTGTCCCCTCATGTCCCCCCGATGTCCTTCCATGTACCCGTGTCCCCCCAGTGTCCCCTCATGTCCCCTCCGTGTCCCCCATGCCCCCCCATGTCCCCCCGCTGTCCCCTCATGTCCCCTCCATGTCCCCCATGACCCTCCCCGTCCCCCCATGCCCCCCCCATGTCCCCCCGTGTCCCCCATGTCCCCCAATGTCCCCTCCGTGTCCCTGCCAATGTCTCCCCAATGTCCCCCCGTGTCCGTCCATGTCCCCTCCATGTCCCCCACGCTGTCCCCGCTGTCCCCCCGTGTCCCCGTGTCCCCCCCCCCCGCCACATTCCTGCTCCCCCGCCCCCGCGGCGCGCGGGAATGCGGCCGGACAAAGGCCACCAGTGTCCCCGTCCCCCTCGCCACCCTCGGTGTCCCTCGGTGTCCCTCAATGTCGCCTTTGAGCGGGGTCCCCGCGGCCCGGCCCCCCCGCGCCCATTGGCCGGGATTTGGGGTGCAGCGCTGCCCGGGCCACCCTAAAGCCGCGTCCCGCCGCTGTCCCCTCCGTGTCGCCGCCAGCATGTCCCCGAGGGCCACCCGCCGCCTCCTCCTCGTGGCCGGGCTCGTGGCGGCGCTGGGTGAGCTTGGGGACAAGGGACAGGTCCCCAAAAAGGGGCTGGGGGGGGGGGGGGACAGGAGCGGTTCGGGGGTGGCACCCACGCGCGGCTTGGGGACTGTCCCCGCGGCCTGGGGACTGTCACCGCGGCTGGCGGGGACAGCGGGGCTGGCACCAACTTGGGGACAGAGGTGGTGGCAGGAGGGTCCTGGTCACTGTCACCAACCTGGGAACAGCGGCGGGTGGTGGCAGGAGGGTCCCAGAGCTGTCACCAACCTGGGGACAGAGGTGCGGGTGTGGCTGCAAGGACAGTCCCGGCCATTGTCACCTCCTTGGGGACAGGGGTGGGTGGCGGCCAGGAGGGTCCCAGAGCTGTCACCTCCTTGGGGTGGCTGCCAGGACAGTCCCAGGGTTGTCACCTCCCTGGGGACAGATTCAGGGGGTGCCACACCCAGTGTCACTGAGCTGCGGCACTTGTCACCTCCCTGGGGACATGTCGTGGGGGCGGGCTCTGGGTGGCTGCCAGGAGGGTCCCAGAGCTGTCACCTCCTTGGGGACAGCTGCGGGGGTGCCACACCCAGCCCCGCCCGTGTCACCGAGCACCGGGACACTGTCCCCTCCGTGCCACCCCTGGGGACAGCAGTGCCACCACGCCGCTGTCCCCTCGCAGCGCTGGCGCTCCGCTCTGGTGGCAGCTCGGGGACACCGCTGGGCGCGGTCCCCGCGCGGGGGCGGGGCTGACGGCTCTGTGTCGCCAGCAGTGTCGCCGGTGTCCCCAATCCACGTGTACACGCAGCGCGAGGTCTATGGCACCGTGGGGTCGCGTGTCACCCTGTCCTGCAGCTTCTGGTCCAGCGAGTGGATCTCGGAGGACATTTCCATCACCTGGCACTTCCAGGCCGAGGGCTCCCGCGACAGCATCTCCGTCAGTGTCCCCGTTGTCCCCAACCCGCCCCAGTGTCCCCATCCTGTCCCCGCCGCGCCCCCAGCCCCGGTGTCGCCTCGTCCCGGCGGCGGCGCGACAGAGCCTTCCCTGAGGGTGACACGGTGACTTCTTGCCCCGTGGTGGCACTGGGGTGTCGCCAGGGTGTCCCCTCGGTGTCCCCAAAGCGTCCCAGTGCCCGTCAGATCCCAGTGCCAGCCTCAGCAGGTGGGCACATCGCTGTCCCCGCGGTGTCCCCGCGCCCCAGTGCCACCAGCCCCATCCCCGCGGGTGACACCGCGTCCCCTCATACCGCGGTGGCCCTGCAGTGTCCCCACGGTGTCCCCGCGCCCCAGTGCCCACCCACCCCGTCCCTGTGTCACCCTCTCCCCTCGGTGGCACCTCGGCGACATCACGAGCACCTCCAGCACCCCCCCACGGCTGTCCCCTCTGTCACCGCCCACCCCGCGGCTGGCTGTCACCCCGCCGGGCGCCGCGGTGACCTCGGCGTCGCTGTCGCCGTCGCAGATCTTCCACTACGCCAAGGGCCAGCCCTACATCGACGACGTGGGGACCTTCAAGGAGCGCATGGAGTGGGCGGGGAACCCGCGGCGCCGCGACGGCTCCATCGTCATCCACAGCCTGGAGCCCAGCGACAATGGCACCTTCACGTGCGACGTCAAGAACCCGCCCGACATCGTGGGCAAGTCCTCGCAGGTCACGCTCTACGTGCTGGAGAAAGGTGCGCGACACGGCTGTCACCTCCCGGAGCCCGCTGGTGGCGGGGACACCGAGCTGGTGACACCTCCCGGAGCCCGCTGGTGGCGGGGACACGGCGCTGCTGGCACCTGCGCTGCTGGCGGTGACACCGAGCTGGTGTCACCTCCCTGATCCCCCCCCCGATGGGGATGACACGGTGCTGGTGTCACCTGCGCTGGTGGCAGTGACACGGGGCTGGTGTCACCTCCCTGCTCCCCGCTGGTAGAGTGACACGGGGCTGGTGGCAGTGACACCGAGCTGGTGTCACCTCCCTGCTCCTCCACTGCTGGCAGTGACACTGGGCTGGTGTCACCTCCCTGATGTCCGCTGGTGGGGTGACACGGTGTCACTGTCCCCGCAGTGCCACTGTCCCCGCAGTGCCACCGTCCCCACAGTGCCACCCACTGCCGGGGGGGTGACACGGCGTTCCTGTCCCCGCAGTGCCACCCCGCTACGGTGTCGTGCTGGGCTCTGTCATCGGCGGGGTCCTGCTCTTGGTGGCCGTGCTGGTGGCCCTGGGCTACGGCACCCGCTACTGCTGGCGGCGGCGCCAGGCGGTTCTGCAGCGGCGGCTGAGGTGAGCCGCGACCCCTCCCCAAACGGGACCCCCCCAAACCGGGACCCCTCCCCAAACCGCGACCACCGGGACTGCGATTTCCGCGACCCCTCTCCAAACCGGGACCCCTCCCCAAACAACCGGGACCACCGGAGGCTGCAATCTCCGCGACCCCTCCCCATCCCGGCGGTCCCGGGGCTGCGGTCCCGCCGTCCCGAGCCGCTCTTTCCCCCACACCGGGGGTCCCGGGGCTGCGGTCCCGCCGTCCCGAGCCGCTCTTTCCCCCACACCGGGGGTCCCGGGGCTGCGGTCCCGCCGTCCCGAGCCGCTCTTTCCCCCACACCGGGGGTCCCGGGGCTGCGGTCCCGCCGTCCCGAGCCGCTCTTTGCCCCACACCGGGGGTCCCGGGCTGCGGTCCCGCCGTCCCGAGCCGCTCTCTCCCGTTCCCCGTTTCCCCAGCGCCATGGAGAAGGGGAAGCTGCAGCGCTCGGGCAAGGACGGCTCCAAGCGCAGCCGGCAGGTGAGCGCCGAGAGGGGCGGGGGGCACGGCGGGCTGTCCCCCCGCTCCCCCGGGACCCCAGGCTCGCCGGGGGCGGCGGGTGAAGCCCCCCTGTCCCCGCAGGCCCCGGTGCTCTACGCCATGCTGGACCACGGCCGCGGCACCAAGAAAGCCAAGGGCGGCGCGGGGGACTCGCGCAAGGATAGGAAATAGCGGTTAGCGGGCAGGGAGGGACCCCCGGGGGCGGCCGGGGCCGCGGGGGACCCCCGGCCCCCCAAAGTCATCATGACCATCGAGATGGAGCTGCGGGGGGAGCCCCAGGCCGCGCCCCCGCCCGCCGCCCGCTCCCCGAGCCGGGGCAGCCTCAAGAGCGCCCTGCTGAGCATCGTCAAACCCAACTCGGGGGGCTCCTGAGGGACCCCCCGGCCCCGGCCGCGGCCCCTCCGGGCTCGGGACCCGGCGAGGAGCGGGGTGTGGTCCTCGCCTCGGGTCCCCCGGCCTCGAGGACAGCGCTGGGGACAAGCGCGGGTCCCCTCCCGGCCCCCTCGGTCGCTCCCTGCCCGGCCCGGGGAGGAATTCCTCCTCGGGAACACGAACCCGGCGGATTTGGGGTCGGTGCCCCCTCCCGGGGGACCTGCGGTGTCCCCGCGGGGCCGTGTCCCCGCCGCGTGTCCCCTCCCCGATCTCGGGGGGCTTTCCCTGCCCCCAGTTTCGCTCCTTTTCTGGCCGTTTTCTCGTCTCTCCCCGCGACCGACCCCAAATGACGTCGCGGGGTGGCCCCCGCCCCTTTGTCCCCTTTGTCCCCTCCTGTCCCCCCATTAACCCCCGCGCCCCGTAACCCCCGGGACCCCCCCCCCAAACCGGCCGGAGCCCCGTGGAGGGGGCGAGGCTGCGGCCGGGCTGGGGGAGCCCCCGGTGCCCCCCCGGACGCGTTTTGTACCCCGTGTCCCTGTCCCTGTCCCCTCCCTGTCCCCGTGGTGCCATTAATAAAACTGACATCTCCGGGACCCCCGTGTCCCCCCCGCCTGTCACTGTCACTGTCCCCGCTCTGGGGCTGGGGGTGTCTGAGCTGTCGCCGTCACCCTCAGCGGGGAGGTGACGCTTCGAGGGTGACCCGGTGGCACCCCAGAGAAACCAGGAGGGGCTGTCCCCGGTGCCACCACCTTAGGGCCACCTCCCTGCCACGCTGGCCGTTAATTAAAGCTCGCTGTAATTAACCCGGAGGCCGAGGCTCGGGGGTGGGCAGGGGTCCCCGCGCGGCCATTGTCCCCCAGGGGCGGGTGGCTGTCACCTCCTCACGGTGCGGCTGGAATGGGGGAGGAAAGACCCCGGCCCCAGCCCTGCGGGGGCGCTTGGGGCACGGAGCAGCGCGGGAATCGGGACGGAGCGGCCCCCGGTGCCCCCCCGGTGCCCCCCGGTGCCCCCCCGGGCCCGTTGTCCTTTCCCTAATAAGTCTGCGCAGCCCGACCCCGCCGCGTCCCCTGGGCCCTGCCCCGCGGCCGCCGCCGCTGTTTTTCTTTCCAAGGAGCTATTTCTGCACCGGGCCGCGGCATTCCCGGGCCCTGCGAACCCCGCCAGCCCCCCAAAAACCGGCTGCGAGCCCCCCGAAACCCGTCTGAGAGCCCCCCAAAACTGGGCTGCAAACTTCCCCTAAATCCGCCTGCAACCCCCTGAAAACCGGGCTGTGAATACCCAAAACCCGGCTGGGGACCCCCAAAATTCGGCTGTGAACACCCAACACCCGGCTGTGGACCCCCCCAAAATTCGGCTGCGAACCCCCCGAAAAATCACCTGCAAACCCCCCAAATCCAGCTGCGAGCTCCCCCAAACCCGGCTGCGAACGCCCCCGAAAAACCCTCCTGTGAGCCCCCCCAAACCCGGCTGTGAATCCCCCCAAAATCCTCCTGTGAGCCCCCCCCAAACCCGGCTGTGAATCCCCCCAAAACCCTCCTGTGAGCCCCCCCAAGCCCGGCTGTGAATCCCCCCAAAACCCTCCTGTGAGCCCCCCCAAACCCGGCTGCGAATCCCCTCAAATTCGGTTGCGAACCTCTCCCAAATCCTCCTGCGACCCCCCCCAAATCCCCCTGATTTTATCCCCCCCCCCCAAACAAATCCCGGGAATTTCACTCAAATCCCACAGGGGAGACCCCTCCTCATTCTGGGGGTCACTCCTGTCCCCCCCCCAGGAGGGACAGCCCGGTCCCAGGGACCCCCGGCGCTGATTTAAGGGGGGTCCACCCCCCCCAAAGAAGGGGACCCGGGGGTCCCTCCCAGTGGGGACCCCTCCCCAAATTCCCCCGAAGCCCCGGCGCAGCCTCCTCTTCCTCACTCTTTATTCTCTGCACGGGCCAAAAGCCCCTCGGGGTGGGGGGACGGTGACAGGGACAGTGACAGGAGGGTGGGGAGGGGGCAGTGACAGTGACAGGAGCGTGGGGAGGGGACAATGACAGTGACAGGAGGGTGGGGAGCCCCGATTTCCTGGGCTGGGGGCTGCAGCGGGACCCCTCCCTCCGGCCCCGGGGACAGCGGCGTGTCCCTCGTTCGGTGACACCGGCGCGTCCCCCTCGCGTGTCCCCAGCGCCACCGCAGGGCAGGGAAATGGGGAATTCCCTTGGAAAATGGGGGGTCCCAGGGAAAATAAGGGGGGTCCCAGGGAAAATGGGGGGTTCCCAGGGAAGCGGGGGGCTGCACGCCGCCCCCTCCCCCGAGGGCCACCTCCCCTGCGGGGACACCCGGCTGCGTCCCCCCCACACCCCGCCCCGTGTCACTCGCGGTCCCGGCACCGGGCAGGGAAGGGTCGATCCCCGCCCGGGATCGGGGGTCCCCAGGGGGGTCGGGGGTCCCGGGACCCCCTCAGGGCCGCGGCTCCTCCTTGCGCTGCCGGGAGCGGCGGAAGCGGCCCTGGATGGCGAGCGCCGCCCGCTCCGTCTCGGGCGCGCTCAGGTCGATGTCGATCTCCTCCTCTTCCTCCTTCTTGGGCTCAGCCTTGGCTGCCGGGGGGGACACGGGACGGGGACACGCTTGGGGACAGGCTGGCACCGCCAGATCGACCGTGGGGACGCCCAAAGGGACACCCTGCCACCCCCCCCCCCCCTCCGCCGGGGGACAGGGACAGAGTGGCGACCCCAGATTGGCCACGGGGACATCCAGGGGGATACTCTGCCACCAATCTTGGGGACAAGGGACAGCGTGGCGACCCCAGATTGACCATGGGGACACTCAAGGGGACACCCTGATACCAAGCCTGGGGACAAGGGACAGCCTGGCATCCCCAGATTCACCCAGGGGACATCCAGGGGGACACCCTGCCACCAACCTGGGGGACAAGGGACACCACGACTCCTCCCAGGGGGACACCGTGACACCTCCGAGAGGACAGGGGAAGGCCAGAGCAGGTCCCCAAACGCACCCAGGTGCCACCTCCCGCAAGGACGGGGACAATGGGGGGACCCTGGGGTCTGCGGGGACAGCGGGGACAGATGGGGACAGCGGGGACAGCGAACCCGCGTCCCACCCGTGCCGGGGGTCCTCACCTTGCTGCTGCCCACCGGGGGCTTCCGCCGCGGAGGGGGGGACACGGGGGCTGCGCTGCGGAGAGAGGGGACCCGGGGGGGGTGACACAAGGGCTCCGCTGTCCCCAGGGCCCCCCCATTGTCCCCGGGGGTCCCCATAACCCCCAACCCGAGTGGGGCTCACGGGGGCTGCGCTGACAAGAGAGGAGGGCCCGGGGGGACAGGGGAGGTGACAGACTCGCCTCTCCGGTCTGTTCCGGTGTCCCCCCGTGCCCCCCGTGCCCCCGGTGCCCCCGGTGTCCCCACCTCGCTCATCCCGCCCGGTGCCGCCGCCGCTCCGAGTGCGACACCGGCGCTGTCACCGCCGCCTTTATAGGGGCGGGGTTTGAGTGACAGCCGCGAGCAGCCAATGGGGACAGGGAGAGGGGGTGGGGCCGACAAGGGACACGCCCACAATAGTGGCTGCACCCGCCCCCCGCTCCAGGAGCGACGGACACGGGGGGACACGGGGGACACGGGGGACACTGGGGACATGGAAGACATGGGGGACATTGGGGACACTGGGGACATGGAAGACATGGGGGACATTGGGGACACAGGGGGACATTGGGGACGTTGGGGACACTGGGGACATTGGGGACATTGGGGACATGGAGAGGACATTGGGACGTTGGGGACACAGGGGGACATTGGGGATATGGGGGGACACGGGAGACACAGGGGGACATGGGGACATTGGGGACACTGGGGACAAGGGGGGACAAGGGCGCGCAGGGGACACGGAGGGCTTGGGGGGACTTGGGGGGACACGAGGAGGCTTGAGGGGGCACAAAGGGGACATGGGGGGGACAGAGGGACACGAAGAGACCCGGAGAACACGGGGGGACACGAAAGGACATGGGGGGACTCGGGGGTGGGACAGGGGACACGAGGGGACACAGGGGAGCTCGGGGCACCGGGGTGACCGTGAACCACCTGAGTGCCGCCCTCCAGGTGGAGGTGACACCTGGGGACAGGCGCTGCGCGGGTGACCCGGCATGGCGACACTGCCAGTCCCCCCGCGGGGCTGGCGACAGGGACCTTCCCGTGGGGACAGCGTGGCCACCACCGTGTGTGACACGGGGTGCCACCCTCAGCTCGCGGCTGTGACATCCTGGCTGTCCCCTCCGTGCCTCCCTGTCACCGGGCGCTGCCCCCTCTGTGCCTGGCTGTCCCCCGCCCGTCCCCGTGTCCCTGTGTCGCGCGCTGCTGTCCCCGCTTGTCCCGCCCCAGGTGCCACCCCAGGTGCCACCTGTCCCCTCCGCCCCGCGCTCTGTCCCCGCCTGTCGCAGCCCCAAGTTCAAGGTTCAAACTCCACGCGGCCCTTCCCGGGAGCGCCGGCGACACGCGGGGACACCGGGGACCGGAGGGGACACGCCGGGAATGGAGGGGACACACGGAGACCGCCGGGGACACGCGGGGACCGCCGGGGACACTCGGGGACCTGATGTCCCCTCACTGCGTGGGGACAATTCCCCGTCACCGACCGCACCGGGGGACACCGGCTCAGGTACCGCCAGCCACGGGGACGCGGGGACCGGAGGGGACACGCGAGGACTGGAGGAGACACTCGGGGGCTGGCGGGACACGTGAGGACCAGCAGGGCCACTTTGTCCCCGTTGGGGACACGCGGGGGCTGGCGGGGACGCACGAGGACCGGAGGGGACACGCAGGGACCAGCGGGGTCACACTGCTCCCGTTGGGGACACAGAGGAACAGGAAGGGACACGCAGGGACAGGAGGGGACCGGCAGGGACGGGGACACGGGGGTGACGGTGCCGCGGGTGGAGGGGACACCGCGGGGACGGGCGGGTTCACGTGGGTGACAGCGCCGCGGGACGCGGTGACACGGTGGCCTCGAGGGGACGGGACCGATGCTGGCGGCGGCCGTGTGTCACCCGCGCTGTCGCCGTGTCCCCAGCCGTGTCCCTGGCGAGTCCCCCGGGCACGGAGCGCGGCCCCCGGGACCCCGCGGGGGACACGGAGCCCGACGGGGACAAAGTGTGCGCCGTGTGTGGCGACAGGGCCAACGGGTACCACTTCCACGTCATGAGCTGCGAGGGCTGCAAGGGCTTCTTCAGGTGGGGACACCGCGGGGACACCGCGGGGACACTGCGGGGACAGCCGGGGACAGGGCGGGATGGGATGGGACAGGGAGGGACAAAATGGGATGGGACAAGGGGACTGGGCGAGGGGACAAGATGGGATGTGGGGGACAGGATGGGACAGGAGGGACTGGCATGGCAAGGGAGGGGGTGGCACAGGATGGTCCCATGGACGGGGACAGCGTGTGACAAAAAGGGACAGCCCCTGGCACCCCTAGCTGGGGCCCCGCCCTGTCCGTGGGGACACGCGGTGGCACTGCCCGTGTCCCCATTCCGCGGTGGCACTGCCCGTGTCCCCACTCCGCGGTGGCACTGCCCGTGTCCCCGCAGGCGCTCCATCATCAAGGGTGTCCGCTTCACGTGTCCCCTGGCGCGGCGCTGCCCTGTCACCAAGGCCAAGCGGCGACAGTGCCAGGCCTGTCGCCTCCAGAAGTGCCTCGACGTGGGCATGAGGAGGGACAGTGAGTGACACGGGGGACACGGGGGACGTGGCACAGGGACAGGGACGGGGGACACGGGGGAGCACCTGGGTGGGATGAAGGGGACCTGCAGGGGACAAGGGACAGGGAGAAGCGGCCTGGGTGGGGTGGCAGGGACAGGGCACAGAGGTGGCAGCAGGGAGCGCGGCACAGAGGGGACAGCGGGGAGCCGCTCGGCTGTCCCCGATCGCTGTGCCCGCTGCGTCCGCCTGTGGCGGCGGTGACGGCGGTGACAGCGGTGACACGGGACCGTGGGTGGCAGTGATCATGTCGGAGGAGGCGCTGCGGCGGCGGCGGGAGCTGCGGGGACAGCGGGGACAGCGGGGACAGCGGGGACTGACGGCCGAGCAGCAGGAGCTCATCGCGCTCCTCATGGCCGCCCACCAGCGCACCTTCGACTCCAGCTTCTCGCAGTTCATGCACTGCTGGGTGAGCTGGGGACAGCCCTGTCCCCAGCGGGGACACCCCTGTCCCTGCCGTCGCCCCTGCTGTCCCCACGGGTGCCCCGACTGTCCCCTTGAGTGACCCTGCCTGTCGCCCCAGGGACACAATTGTTCCTGTGGGTGCCCTGACTGTCCCCAAAGATGCTTCTACTGTCCCCACGATGCCCCAGCTGTCCCCAAGATGGCCTGACTGTCCCCATGGGTACCTGGACTGTCCCCAGAGATGCTCCAACCGTCCTCACGATGCCCTGACTGTCTCCAAGGCTGCCCCAACTGTCCCCATAAACGTCATGACTGTCCCCACAGGTACCCAGAACTGTCCCCAAAGATGTCCTGACTGTCTCCCCGTGTACCCAGACTGTCCCCATAAATATCCTGACTGTCCCCACGATGCCCCAATTGTCCCCAAAGATGCTCCAACCGTCCTCACGATGCCCTGACTGTCCCCACGATGCCCTGACTGTCCCCACGATGCCCCAACTGTCCCCAAAGATGCCCTAGCTGTCCCCACAGGTACCCAGACTGTCCCCAAAGATGTCCTGACTGTCCCCACGATGCCACACCCACCCCCACAGCCACCCCGCCTGTCCCCAGCCCTGTCCCCGCGTGTCCCAGCCCTGTCCCCTGGCTGTCCCCAGCCCTGTCCCCGCGTGTCCCAGCCCTGTCCCCTGGCTGTCCCCAGCCCTGTCCCCGCGTGTCCCAGCCCTGTCCCCTGGCTGTCCCCAGCCCGCCGTGCGCCTGCTGGCGCCCAGCCCGCCGGCGCGGGGGTGGCTGTCGCCGCGGGGGTGTCGCTGTCGCCGCGCGAGGACGTGCTGTCGCTGCTGCCGCAGTTCGCGGACCTGAGCACGTTCATGATCCAGCAGGTGATCAAATTCGCCAAGGAGATCCCGGTGTTCAGGTGCGCGGCGCGGGGGCGCGGCGGGGCGGCGCTCGGTGCCCACCCCGCTGACGCGCGGCCGCGCGGCCGTGTCGCCGCGTCCCCTCCCGGCAGGAGCTTGCCGCTGGACGCGCAGATCTCGCTGCTGAAGGGCGCCACGCTGGGCATCTGCCAGATCCGCTTCAACACCGTCTTCAACGCCGCCACCAAGGCCTGGGAGTGCGGCCAGCGCTGCTACACCATCCGCGACGGGGCCCTGGGTACCGCGGGGACACGGGGGACACACCGGGGACACTGGGGACGAGGACAGGAGGGGGACAGGGTGAAGAGCAGGGTTCTGTGTTGGCACAGCGGGGTGGGGACATTGGCTGGACACAGAGGGACCTGAGGGACAGCGGCTGGACGTGAGCCAGGTGTGCCCAGGTGTGCCCGGGGTGGCACCTGGGTCAGGGACAGCGTGGCAGGGCAGGGACTGTCCCCCGGCGAGGCCACACCTCGAGGCTGTGGCCAGTTGTGGTCACTCAGGTTAGGAGGGACCTTGAGGGGCTGGGGAAGGGTCCGGAAAGTCCTGAGGGAGCGGGGGGGGCTCAGGCTGGGGAAAGGGGGATCCAGGGGGGATTTGGGATCTGAGCCCAGGGGGGATTTTGGATCTGAGCCCAGGAGGGATTTGGGATTGGAACCCAGGGGGATTTAGGATCTGCCAGGGGAGATTTGGGATCTGAGCCCAGGGGGGATTTGGGATCTGCCAGGGGGACTTTGGGATTTGAATCCAGGGGGGATTTGGGATTGGAACCCAGGGGGCATTTGGGATCTGAACCCAGAGAATGGGGCAGGACAAGGGGACAGAGCCTCCAGCTGTGCCAGGGGAGGTTCAGGGGGGAAATTTGGGGAAATGTCCCCTGGAAAAGGGAAAAAGCCCCGGAAGAGCTGTGCAGGGAGGCTCAGGGTGTAGGAATCTGGGGAAATTCCCCCTGGAAAAGGGAAAAGGCCCTGGAAGGGCTGCCCGGGGAGGTTCGGAGCAGCCACCCCGGAGGTGCCCGAGGAGGTGGCACTTGGTGGCAGGGCAGGGACTGACCCCAAACCCCTGATGCTGGGGTTTGGGGCTCCCCCCAGCCGGCTTCCAGCAGGTGTACCTGGAGCCGCTGCTCAAGTTCCACGAGAGCCTGCGGCGCCTGCGGCTGCACGAGGCCGAGTACGCCCTGCTGCAGGCCATGCTGCTCTTCTCGCCAGGTGAGCCCCCCCGGGGGGGACACGGGGACACCCCGCTGTCCCCAAGGCCCCGCTGAGGTCACCCCACGCCCCCCCCCCCAGACCACACCGGCATCGCCCAGCGCGACGTCATCGACCAGTTCCAGGAGAAGGTGGCCCTGACCCTCAAGAGCTACATCGACCACCAGCACCCCCCCGAGGAGGGCAGGTGAGCCTGGGGACGGGGTGGCAGTGTCCCCGGGGGGGTGGGGACGGCCACCGCAGCCAGCTGCGCGTCCCCAAGGTTCCTGTACGCCAAGCTGCTGCTGCTGCTGACGGAGCTGCAGACGCTGAAGGTGGAGAACACGCGGCAGATCCTGCACATCCAGGACCTGTCGGCCATGACGCCGCTGCTCTCCGAGATCATCAGCTGAGCACGGCCCCCCGTGTCACCCCCCGGTCCCCAAGTGTCACCCCCGGCCGCCACCGGGCACAGAGTAAAGCTCCTTTATTTATCCGGGCTCCCGGGTGTGTCACCGCAGGGAAACTGAGGCACGGCCGCCATGGCGCTGGGGACAACGGGGACCACCCCCAGTGGCGGCAGCCACCCCCAGGAGGTGGCACTGGGGACAAAGGGACCCCCAGCCCTGTGGCCACCACCGGCAGCCCCCCTGTGGCGCTGTCACTCGCTGTCCCCAGCCCGCCGTGTCCCTGCTGTCCCTGTGGCACCTGCACGGCCTGGCCTGGCAGCTCCCTGAGCAGGACGGTGCCACACACCCACTGTGCCCCCTGTGCTGTCCCTGCTGTCCTTGCTGTCCTGTCCCCACTGCCCCTGCTGTCCTGTCCCTGCTGTCCCCCTGTCCTGTCCCTGCTGTCCCCACTGCCCTGCTGTCTTTTCCCCACTGTCCTGTCCCTTCCATCCCCTCTGTCCTGTCCCTGCTGTCCCCGCTGTCCCGTCCCCGCTGTCCTGTCCCCACTGTCCCCTCTGTCCTGTCCCTGCTGTCCCCGGTGTCCCGTCCCCACTGTCCTGTCCCCGCTGTCCCGTCCCCGCTGTCCTGTCCCCGCTGTCCTGTCCCTTCTGTCCTGTCCCTGCTGTCCCCTCTGTCCTGTCCCCGCTGTCCTGTCCCCACTGTCCCTTCTGTCCCCGCTGTCCTGTCCCTGCTGTCCCTTCTGTCCCTGCTGTCCCCTCTGTCCCGTCCCCGCTGTCCCCTCTGTCCCGTCCCCACTGTCCCTGCTGTCCTGTCCCCGCCGTCCCGTCCCTGCTGTCCTGTCCCTGCTGTCCCCTCTGTCCTGTCCCCTCTGTCCTGTCCCCGCTGTCCCATCCCTTCTGTCCCCTCTGTCCTGTCCCTGCTGTCCCCTCTGTCCTGTCCCCTCTGTCCTGTCCCCACCGTCCCGTCCCCGCTGTCCTGTCCCTTCTGTCCCTGCTGTCCCGTCCCCGCTGTGCTGTCCCCACTGTCCCCGCTGTGGTGTCCCCGCTGTCCCTGCTGTCCCCGCTGTGCTGTCCCCGCTGTCCCCGCGGCTCAGCCCACGGTGACGCTGAAGCCGCAGTGGAAGCGGCTCCTCCAGTGGTTCAGGAAGGCGCCCAGGGCCAGCGTCACGGGCAGGGGGGGCAGCTTCTTCTCCAGGACCCCCCCCACGCTCCAATTGCTGTCCAGGAGCCCTGCGGGGACAGCGGGGGGACGGCTGAGCGCCACCGCCAGGCGACAGCGGCGCCGCCGGGAGCGCTGCCCACCTCTGAAGACGACGTTGGCCCGCGGCAGGCTGAGCTGGTAGCCGAAGGCGAAGGAGCTCTCCTGCAGCCGCGTGTTGGCCTCCAGCTCCACCCCCACCTGCACCTGCGGCCACAGCGCGGTCACCGCGGCCTGGGGACACCGCGGGGCGCGTTTGGGACGTCGGGGACGCCGCGGGGGACGCGCACCTGCTCGTTGGCCCGGTGGTAGTAGCTGGCGTGGGCCCCCCCGTAGCCCAGGTTGAGCGTCGTCACCCAGTTCGGGGCTGCGACAGAGAGCCGGCGTCCCCAGGGGGCCCCGAGGTGTCCCCAGGGGTCCCCGAGGTGTCCCCAGGGGTCCCCGAGTATCTCCAGGGGTCCCCAAGACATCCCCAGACATCCTCAGGTGGCCCCAGGTGCTGCAGAGGTGTCCCTGAGATGTCCCCGAGGCATCCCCAGGTGCCCTCAAGGCATCCCCAAAACGTCCCCAAGGCATCCCCAGGTGTCCCCTAGGCATCCCTGGGTGTCCCAGGTGTCCCCAGCTGTCCCCAGGCATCCCCAGCTGTCCCCACATGTCCCAGCCATGTCTCTGGTGTCCCCAGCTGTCCCCAGGCATCCCCAGCTGTCGCCAGTGTCCCCAGCTGTCACCAGGCATCCCCAGCTGTCGCCACATGTCCCAGCCATGTCTCTGGTGTCCCCAGCTGTCCCCAGGCATCCCCAGCTGTCCCCAGCTGTCCCCGGTGTCCCTACCCGAGTACTTCCCGGCCAGGGTGAGGATGGCTCCCTCCTCCCCGGGCCGCCGGTGGTACACGAGCTCCCCGCCCAGCACCAGGCGGGCGGTGACGCTCTGCAGGAAATGTGCCACCACGATCACTGCGGGGACAGCGACAGCGCCTCAGCCGTGTCCCCGGGGCCGCCGGTGTCCCCCGGGGGCTCGGCAGTGTCCCCGGGGCCGGCGGTGTCCCCGGGGCGGGGCAGGGCGGGGCGTGTCCCCCGGGTTCAGCGGTGTCCCAGGGGCTGGCGGTGTCTCCCGGAGCTCAGTGGTGTCCCCGGGGTTCCGGTGGTGTCCCCGGGGGCGGGGCCAGTGGTGTCCCCGGGGCTCAGCGGTGTCCCCGGGGTTCTGGCAGTGTCCCCGGGGCTGGCAGGGAGGGGCTGTGTCCCCGGGGCTCGGCAGTGTCCCCAGGGTCCCAGTGGTGTCCCCAGGGTCCCAGCGGTGTCCCCGGGGCTCAGCGGTGTCCCCGGGGTCCCGGCAGTGTCCCAGGGTCCCGGCGGTGTCCCTAGGGTCCCAGTGGTGTCCCCGGGGCTCGGCAGTGTCCCAGGGTCCCGGCGGTGTCCCCAGGGTCCCAGTGGTGTCCCCAGGGTCCCGGCAGTGTCCCAGGGTCCCAGTGGTGTCCCCAGGGTCCCGGCGGTGTCCCCAGGGTCCCGGCAGTGTCCCAGGGTCCCAGCGGTGTCCCCAGGGTCCCGGCGGTGTCCCCAGGGTCCCGGCAGTGTCCCAGGGCCCCAGTGGTGTCCCCAGGGTCCCAGTGGTGTCCCCAGGGTCCCGGCGGTGTCCCCGGGGTCCCGGCGGTGTCCCCGCTCACCGGAGCCGCCCAGCAGGTCGGGGTTGCCCAGGGTGAGCGTGGCCGTGCAGTCCTCGCCGCGGTACTCGCCGTCGAACTGCCACGTCACGAACCTGGCCTGGTGCGTCTGGGGACAGCGACAGCGACAGTGACAGCGCTGGCACCGGGCAGGGCCGGCACGGGCGTGGCACCCCGGGAGCGGCAGCCCCGGCTCACCTGGAACACGGCCTTGGCACGGAGGCGCTCGGCCAGCAGGTGCACGGCCTGGGCGTTGAGGCTGCCACTGCTGTCCATGTCCCCGAGCAGCATGGGGAACACCTGGGGACAGCGCCGCGTGGGGACAGGGACAGGGAACAGCTGGGGACAGCGCCGCGTGGGGACAGGGACAGGGACAGGGACAGGGAACAGCTGGGGACAGCGCCGCGTGGGGACAGGGACAGGGACAGGGGAACAGCTGGGGACAGCGCCACGTGGGGACAGGGACAGGGAACAGCTGGGGACAGTGTGGTGTGGGGACAGGGACAGGGAACAGCTGGGGACAGCGCCGCGTGGGGACAGGGACAGGGACAGGGACAGGGGGACAGCTGGGGACAGTGTGGTATGGGGACAAGGGACACAGGGACAGGGGAACAGCTGGGGACAGCACTGCGTGGGGACAGGGACAGGGGAACAGCTGGGGACAGCGCCGCATGGGGACAGGGACAGGGAACAGCTGGGGACAGCGCCGCGTGGGGACAGGGACAGGGAACACCTGGGGACAGCGCGGCATGAGGACAGGGGACACAGGGACAGGGGGACAGGGGGACACGGGGACAGCCACGGGGCCACCACCGAGTGCCCCCGGCCAGCCTGGGGCTGGCTGGGACGTGCCAGCACCCCCAGACCACGGCACTGTGGCCACGGCGAGCCCAGGGCCACCTGGGACCACCCAGGGCCACCAGTGACCCCAGGGGCCACCGGTGACCACAGGGCCACCCTGAGGCCACCAAGCTCCCGGGGTATAGGGCCACCAACCAGCCGGGGTCA